>NW_026732953.1:0-43001 GCF_028476545.2 Physella acuta | reverse complement strand
GGTTTAAAAATTGTAAACTTTCATCTTTTCCTGATTTCAAAGGTTGAAAAGGGTTAGGTTTAAAAATTGTAAACTTTCATCTTTTCCTGATTTCAAAGGTTGAAAAGGGTTAGGTTTAAAAACTATATACTTTCATCTTTTCCTTATTAAAGGTTGAAAAGGGTTAGGTTTAAAAACTATATACTTTCATCTTTTCCTTATTAAAGGTTGAAAAGGGTTAGGTTTAAAAATTGTAAACTTTCATCTTTTCCTGATTAAAGGTTGAAAAGGGTTAGGTTTAAAAACTATATACTTTCATCTTTTCCTTATTAAAGGTTGAAAAGGGTTAGGTTTAAAAATTGTAAACTTTCATCTTTTCCTGATTGCAAAGGTTGAAAATGGTTAGGTCTAAAAAAAGGTAAACTTTCATCTTTTCCTGATTAAAAGTTGAAAATGGTTAAGTCTAATAAAAAACGGCTTATTAGAATTTTAAATGTGTTTATAGTCTGGGGGGGGGGGGGGAGGGGGAGCGTCATCCATAAGTGACGTCACACTTTTTGGACGATTTTTACCTACCCCCCCCCGTCAAGTATCGTCAAAAAAGCCAGATTCACCCCCCCCCCCCATTTTTTTTCTCTCTCTACAATGACGTCGCACCTCAGCCTAGACCCCCACTCAAAATTTCATTAAATTTTTTTTTAATCATCGATTCATGTCTAAAAAATTGACTGAGCTCGGTCAACATAGAATATTAAATCAAGTTCTATCAGGGCCTACAATTTATAAAAACAGTTTTCTAAAACGCGAAATGACGGCTAGATTCAGTTTCTATAATTACTTTTTTATGACGCTAAAGTGTAACGTCACGCTATCAGACCCCCCCCCCATCACACGTCGTCACAAAATTACAGCCCCCCCCCTCATGCCCTATGAGTATGAGATAATTTAATGGACGCCCACAATATTAAAATATTAAAAAGGGGAGCTAACCATAGCAGTTATGCGCCGTATCAGTGATAGAGTAACGTCCCTGTTGTAATGTTGTTTACTGCATAGTGACTTCTGTGTTCAACATTCTTGTACTATGTATCATCTATCATCAGTAGCGTAGCAAGGCGGGGGGGGGGGGGGAACATATGTCCCCGAGCGCCGACCTAAGGGGGCGCCAAAATGGGTTGGAAAAATAAATTGAAAGGTTGAGGGGGGTGCAAATCGAAAGTTCGAGGGGGGTGCAAATCGAAATCTTGAGGGGGGGGGGGTGCAAATCGAAAAGTTTGTCCCCGGGCGCCGGGAAGGGTCGCTACGCCTCTGTCTATCATGCGCGCTATAAACCAATACCACGAACAATTCATTCATTTAATAATTAAACTCAAAGGGACAGGTCATGAATGACATAACGCTTTTTTTTTTACAATCTATTTTATTTTAACCCCCTCCTCACCATCACAAGAAGTCAAACCCTACTTCAAATGTCGACACAAATTAGACTACGACCCCAAATTGCGATTTAAAAAAAAAATAAGCTGAACAATAAACATCTGGTCCAATGTTATTGAGAGAGCAGCAGTAGCAGTCGATCGAATTGATCACGAGAGATTAGTACCCTATATTTCACATACCCCAGGTGCCGGATTTACGTATCAGCTAAACAAAATATAACTTAGCTCCCCCCCCCCCATTTTGTTGGGGGGCCCGTGACATTTTTTACCGAATGCGCAATAGACATTTGTGTATTCAAGTATAGAATGGATGTGCCCAAGAGGCCTGAGAAATTTTAAAACGGGCCCTTAACACCAGAATGTAATTTTTACTTTCTCGTATATGTGATCGTGAAAAAAAATGAAATCAAGATTGTCACAAATCTTGACGTTTTACACCTTCCTGAGTCGGAAAATCATAGTTTTGCAATTTTGTACGTATGTCTGTGTGTGTATGTATGTGTGTGCGTGTGTCTATGAACATGATAACTTGAGTACCGTTACAGCTAGGTTGATGAAATTTCACATATAAGTGTTATATCAAATTTGTAGTTCTGTTTCAACTTTTCAGCGATTTTCGATAACCGAAAGTGGAACTTATTCTACTTTTGGTTTTTCAAAAGCCTATACCTTGAGTACTGTTTCAGATAGATAAACGAAATTTTACATATAAGTAAAAGATCTAATTGTCTGCCATCTTTCAAATTTTGAGTAATTTCCGTTGAACGGAAGTAGTAATTTCCGATTTGTCAAAAAAAAAAAACAACGAATATGAACAGGGCTATTACAGAACCGTTTCTGGGGGCCCACCGATATATTTTTGTACGTATGTCTGTGTGTGTATGTATGTGTGTACGTATGTCTATGAACACGATAACTTAAGTACCGTTACAGCTAGGTTGATGAAATTTCACATATAAGTGTTATATCAAATTTGTAGTTCTGTTTCAACTTTTCAGCGATTTCCGATAACCGAAAGTGGAACTTATTCTACTTTTGGTTTTTCAACAGCCTATACCTTGAGTACTGTTTCAGATAGATAAACAAAATTTCACATATAAGTAAAAGATCTAATTGTCTGCCATCTGTCAAATTTTGAGTAATTTCCGTTGACCGGAAGTAGTAATTTCCGATTTGTAAAAAAAAAAAAAACAACGAATATGAATAGGGCTATTACAGAACCGATTCTGGGGGACCACCGATATATTTTCCTGGGTACCCACCGGGATTTTGGTCGGTAGACTTGCTGGTCAGTCCACACTTGCGTAAAATTAAATAAACTACTCCATTATTTGTCCCGATAAAAAATCTGTAGATCGTAATACAGTCTAGGTGCTATATAATATTTTTAGGCCTTAAAACGTCTAAATCCGGCATGCACATTCCACCAGATCGATAATATTTACAATCACGGCTATCGATAAACAACGTGTTTTTCACGTGCCCGTTAATTAATTTAAGCAATAGAATACATTTTTCCCAATATCTTGAAAATAATTTTAAAAAAAATTATAAATCAAACTGTGGCCCCTTATTTATTTTAGTGATTTAACAATATTTTACCTTGAAAAATTCCTTTAAGCTGATATCCCTCCTAGGAATAATGAACTCGTCCACATCATGACTCATGACGTATGAATAGCCTGCCATTCTTTGCCGACACTCAAGTACCGCCAAGGATTCATCATGGTGAAACTAAAACATTAAAAAAATAAAATTCAAATAGTTGCATGTGGGATGGACAATGGATTATCGTACACAGACTGCAAGTGGAATATCTGTTATGATTAGTTAGGCCCGATGTTCCCTTTAAAATGGTTGCATGTGGGATGGACAATGGATTATCTTACACAGGCTTCTGATGATATATCTGTTATGGTTAGTTAGGCCCGATGTTCCCTTTAAGATGAGCAGATGCGTGACAGAGCAGTAGCGGTGATTCTACCGCGCAGTTATTTTGTAAAATGTAAATATCCTTGTAGAAGTAATTCGCAGCACAACAGCTTACCACTGCTAACTCTAAAGCAGAGGCATAGCGACCCTTTCCGGCGCCCGGGGACAAACTTTCATTTTTGTGCCCCCCCCCCCACCCCCGGGGACAACTTTAAATTTGGCGCCCCCCCCCATATATTTTTTTATATTTATAATGCAAAACTGCAACTAAAATGAGCTTTTGAATTTTTTCCAACCCATTTTGGCGACCGCTAGGGTAGGCGCCCGGGGACATATGTACCCCCCCCCATCGATACGCCTCTGCTCTATAGTCTCGAGTTTCGATCCCCGTAGGATGTCCCTGAGTTTATCTTGCTCTAAAGTGTTCCTGACTCACGTTATAGTAAAAGCGGCTGGGCATAGTGTCGACCACATTATCCCTTCATATGCCGATGTCATAGAAACTGGTGAACTCTCTTCAACGCCCCATGGATAGCCAGGTTAAAAAGCGTAACTTCCAGGAGTAAATATGATTTCAAAGGTGAGAGTTTTGTCTAGTCGTGGCTTGAAAAATTTTTTTAAGGTAGGCCTATGTGTTTTGTGTTTATATGTTTGTATGTACGAGTGTTTAACGGCTAGTCAGGTGTTTTGAAGCAAGTGAGGAAACACCTTTAAAAATACATATCATTCCCTTAAAGCGCCTTTTAAAAATCCATGTCATTCCCTTATAGCGCCTTCAAGAAAAAATCAATATGATTTCCTTATAGCGCCTTTTAAAATCCATATCGTTCTCTAATAGAACCTTTAAAAATCCATTTCATTCACTCATAGTACTTTTAAAAATCCATATAAATTCCCACGTAACCCCTTTAAAAACCCATAAAAAACCTAAATTGTGTCCCCTGGTGCGGTCCGCACCCCCTACCCAAGCCTCTCGACGCCTATGTCTACCAGTATATTAGAGTCAGGATCAGGTGGAATGCTGAGGTCAAACCATGGGGTTAGCGCTATGTGTAGGGTCAGGTTAGCGTTATACCGCGTTTACACTTGCGACATGTATACTATACATGGTTAGAAAAAAAACAGCTTCGCAATAAGTGAGTAGGCTCCCCTATTAACTTAGGCCCTATAGCGAAGTTTTTTTCTTTCTAGAAATGTATAGTATACATGTCGCAAGTGTAAACGCGGTATTACACTGCTGGTGTTCCTGTAAGGTTAAAATTATGTCTTGGGTTGCGACCAGTGATATTAACAAGATTAGGATTGAGCTCGACAGAAACTTAAAAATTTTACGACGTCTAACATTCGCCATAGTTTCTGTTTTAATGTCGGCATTTACCCACTAAACACAATGTTAACTTTTTTATAACTCGCATTTAAAAACCTAGAAACTCACTTATTAGAAAATGAGAGGACAGCGTCATAAAAAAGCACCATTTAAAAAGGGCGAAGCACAGATATAAAAGTGAAGTATTGTATTAAAATGTCGGGCTCGAGTCTGTAGGACTCCCCTGAGACAACCCAGCTCTGATCAGGGTTTCTTTCAGACTTTTTACTTCTCGGGGCTCTAGAAATTTTCGGGAGGGGGGGCATTGGTAAAAGTATATATTTTTTATATAAATTCTACGTTCGGAAGAGGGGAGGAAGGAAGGGTAGACGTTCTTCAGGTGGGGGCTCCATCGAAGAGATGCTTGAAAGAAACTCTGGCTTTGATGGGTATCTAACTCACGTTAGGGAAGGAAATACGGTAACCACATTAACCCCTTCCACGCCGAGGTAATTAAAACAGATAAACTCTACTTCATCTGCATCATGTGTATTGGGAAAGAACGTAAGAAAATGATAATTTAAAAATGTGAAACACTCTTAAAATATGAAGCACCCTTAAATGTGAATCACCCTTAAATGTGAAGCACCCTTAAATGTGAAGCACCCTTAAATGTGAATCACCCTTAAATGTGAATCACCCTTAAATGTGAATCATCCTTAAATGTGAATCACTGCTAACATTTGAAGACAGTGCGTTGCTTAAGAAACAGGTGAAACAATGTGCATATAATTTGTGACGAAGCTTAGGTTAATAATAACATATAACCGTTATATGAAGGGCACCATACCCAGAACCACATACAACGAACTAGGCGCCCTACACGGTATAATACTCTAGCACAGGGGTCTCCAAACTACGGCCCGCGGGCCGGATGTGGCCCTCGAGGTCCTCTCATCCGGCCCGTGGAGATCTTTTTGTCCACGGAAAAAACGTTTGTTGGTGAAGGCTGAGGAACTTTGCGCAGAAAAAATCAAAGACATGCCTGGAAGAAACTGGCCCCCGAACTGAAATTTGATAGTTAATGCGGCCCTCGGACTGAAAAATTTGGAGACCCCTGCTCTAGCACGCCCAACTCCATCCACGAACCCAACTCAAGCAGAGTTCTTCCAGGCATCTCTGAAGAAAGTCTACCGCCCCCCGCCCCCGAACGAGATGGATTTTATATAATAAACATACACTTTTACTAGTGTCCGCCCCCGCCCCCCCCCCCGATAAATGTTAACCGCCCCCCCCCCCACCCACCCCCGAAAATTTCAAGTGCCACCCGGAGAAAAATGTCCGGAAGAAACACTGAACTCAAGACTTCCGCACCGGAAATCGCCGACTAGTTTTCTGATGTCTGCAACCATTCGCATTAAATTAAAACCGTGGCGGCACATTCACTTATGTCTGTGCGTCGAAGGACAACACTGTAGGACAATAGCTTAGCAAACGACCAGAAAACAAAAATCAATGGCGTTGAGAAGTTCACGTGTGCTGCAAACGACAATGAAACTTTTGATAGCACCAAAACAAAGATCAGGCCAGGATATTAAAAAAACGAAACAAAAAAAAATTCCTATTTTTCGTCGTGTTGTGGCTTGTATTATTTGAAAGACTTAAAATCATTTTATTATTGACAGGATTAAAAGAAAAAAAAAACCCCCCAAAAAAAAATCGAAAAAAAAACCCCCCCATTCCTATTTTTGGTCGTGTTGTGCCTTGTACTATTTGAAAGACTTAAAATCAGCTTATTATTGACAAGATTAAAGGAACCCCCCCCCCCCAAAAAAAAAAGAAAAAAAAAAAAAGAAAAAAAAACCCATTCCTATTTTTGGTCTTATGGCTTGTACTATTTGAAAGACTTAAATTCAGCTGATTATTGACAGGATTAAAAGAAAAAACCCAACAAAAAAGAGCAAATGGTCTGAAGTTAAAATATTGATGTTCGACAGAAAAAAATAAAATAAATCCCCACCTGATTTTATGACGGCTTACAGTAATAAAAAACAACAACACTTTAAAACTATAACTTTGCCGGGTTTATCATGGCAAGTTTAAAAAAAAAACCGCCACAAAAAGATCGATATTATTGAACCATGTTAAAAAAAATCGTCAGGAAAACAATGACAAAAGCAATTTAAAAATCTAAGTGATAAAAAAAATGTAAAAAAAATGTAAAAAAAAAAGCTTAATGTAAAGAGAAGACGCAAAAATAAGTTCAGGCTTTAGGCTGTTTTGGGGCAAGTAATGTTTGATACATTTTTTAACAACGTTTTTTTACGTTATAATAGACGCAGTCAGAAGTAAATAATGGTCAAATAGTTGAAAGTAAAATAATACAGTCAGGACGTCGCATGTACAGATGAAACAGTTACCTGCACAAGGCAGGAATCTCCCCTCCCTGACACTCATACAGCTACATGCAGGCACCTGCAGGCACCTGCAGGCACCTGCACACTTCAAATAGTTACACGCACATGGTATTTACCTGCACACCTATCTCTCACACACAGAAACCTTCACACCTAACACCCACACAGCTACCTGCAGGCACCTGCACACCTGTCTCACACAGTCACCTGCACACCTGTCTCATACATCCACCTGCACACCTGTCTCACACACACATCCACCTGCACACCTGTCTCCCACAGTCAACTGCACACCTGTCTCACACAGTCACCTGCACACCTGTCTCCCACAGTCAACTGCACACCTGTCTCACACAGTCACCTGCACACCTGTCTCCCACAGTCACCTGCACACCTGTCTCACACAGTCACCTGCACACCTGTCTCCCACAGTCAACTGCACACCTGTCTCACACAGTCACCTGCACACCTGTCTCCCCCACACATCCACCTGCACACCTGTCTCCCCCACACATCCACCTGCACACCTGTCTCACACAGTCACCTGCACACCTGTCTCACACATCCACCTGCACACCTGTCTCCCACACACATCCACCTGCACACCTGTCTCTCACCTGCGTCGTCCTCTTGTCCCTCTCCATCAACGTCCTATTCGCCGGGTTGCCAGGCAACTCGTACGGCTGAAGGTCAAGAACGCCCAGCTCCTGATAATACTGGAACACCCTCGTCAGGTTCTCGGGGTTCTTCATGTTAAACATCAACACCTTATCCACCCCTAGCAACCTCTGCACCTCAAACCACTCAATAACCTTCTCAGGGTCAAGGCCACCGCTATGGGCTATCTTAGCGCAGATGGCTAATCCACCTGGAACAACAGCGGGGTAAACAACAGGGAGATAATCCTTTATATCACTGGAACAGACACCGCCTTGGGGTTTTAGCGTCACGTGACCGGGGGACTGACCGATATCCGGGACGGAGCAGACGTACTGCCGGGCCAGGTACACCCCCGGGGAGAAGTACTCGCTGATCTTGGCCACGAAGGTGACGTCGATGGTGTGGTAGAAGAAGTACTCCTCGGCGGAAGTCACGAAGAGCGTGTTGTTGTCGAGCAGTACGCAGCAGTCGAGAAACGCCCGGCCGGCGTCCAGGGTGGTGATGACGATGTTGATGGCGCCGTTTTCTGGTTGGTGGGTGTTGGCGATGGCGGAGTACATGAAGGTGTCTTGGTCCCTGAGGGGGAGGAAGACCTGGGCGTTGGTCTTAGGGCGGGGTAGATCCTTAGGGTGCCATCGGGAGTATTCTCCCGTCTATAAGAGAAAAAAAAACCATCTCAAATGTTATACCAATAAATTAAAAAAAAAATCGATTCGATAATTTGAAATTAAAATCAAGTGATATTTTAAAATAGCTTAATTCTGAGAAGGGACAGGCCTATCGGTAGAGTGCTGGACTGCTAAGTCTCGAGTTCGAATCCGGGTTTAAGCCAGTCGAACGCCCTGAGTCCACCCAGCTCTGATGGGTACCCAACTCACGTTAGCGATCCCTTCACATACCGAGGTCACAGAAACAGGTGAACTCTACTTCACTTTCCCTATGGACCGTAAGTTTAGGAAAAGTTCATTTTCAATATTAATTAACATTTTTTGTAATTTTCAGGAATGGGTCACGCTACCCCAACATTCACCTAAATGCGGACGAACATAGTTAGGTTTTGCGCAAACAGTCAACCAACATCACCAGGCAGGCATTAAGGTGGAACCCTCAAGGAAAGCGTACAAGAGGTCGACCAAAATCACATGGAGACAGGACCCTGAGACTGAAACCACAAACACGGGTTTCAGGTTGAGAAGATGGCACAGGACAGAGAATTATGAGATCTTTGGTTGAAGGCCCATACCCCAGCAGAATAATCGGGCAATGATGATGGTGATGGTTAGGTTTAGACCTGCTTGAGTAGTGAAGGTTGTTGAGATAGTATCAAGGGTGCGTGTTTAGGGTAGCTTTGGGTTCGATATCTTCATCGGCGATAGAAATGCTAAATATCCCGATACGTTTGTCTACCTCTTTGATTGCATAAGGATGTACCTAATGAAGCTTTAGTGATTCTAATGGGGAAGAATAGATGCATGATGGCCGAGAATGAGGTAACTGATGGCCCGTCTACAGGGGTCAGGCCACGCATCTTTGATGGCCCGAGTCTGTACGTCCATGAGGCTATTCATCACTGATGGCCCCCAGTCTGTAGGACATTCAAGAGGCCACGCATCATTGATGGCCCGAGTCTGTAGGACGTCCACGAGGCTATTTTGATGGCCCGTCTTTAGGACATTCGTGAGGCCACGCATCATTGATGGCCCGAGTCTGTACGTCCATGAGGCTATTCATCACTGATGGCCCCCAGTCTGTAGGACATTCAAGAGGCCACGCATCATTGATGGCCCGAGTCTGTAGGACGTCCACGAGGCTATTTTGATGGCCCGTCTTTAGGACATTCGTGAGGCCACGCATCATTGATGGCCCGAGTCTGTAGGACGTCCACGAGGCTATTTTGATGGCCCGTCTTTAGGACATTCGTGAGACCACGCATCATTGATGGCCCGAGTCTGTAGGACGTCCACGAGGCTATTTTGATGGCCCGTCTTTAGGACATTCGTGAGGCCACGCATCATTGATGGCCCGAGTCTGTAGGACGTCCACGAGGCTATTTTGATGGCCCGTCTTTAGGACATTCGTGAGGCCACGCATCATTGATGGCCCGAGTCTGTAGGACGTCCACGAGGCTATTTTGATGGCCCGTCTTTAGGACATTCGTGAGGCCACGCCCGAGCTTGTTAAACGTCCATCCACACAGCCAGTGTTTCATCCAGACTTTTTTTCACCGGGGGTGAAAGTATGTTTTCTGTATAAATTCCGTTCCGGGGGGGGGGGGGGGGGGGCGTAGACCTTCTTCGAAGAGATGCCCTGGAAGAAACACAGCTCTGATGGACAGTGGGAAAACCCATCTTTAAGCAATCACCAGAAGATCACATGAACTCTACTTCATCTGCTTTTGTATCATTATTTTTTTAATCGTGGCAGCACTTTACTTACAGATATATTTAATCACTTGACCCATGATCCGTGGCATATTTTTTCATATTGGATAAACCGTTTACATCGGGAACATCAAAGACAAAAAAAAACCTACTTTCTTTTTCGCTTTCACTTACTTCTCTGATCCCGCCTCTGCTCACCGACCACCACGTGACCACGCTAAACAAACCAGCCAATAGCAGCACTCGTCTCAGCTTGGTGTTGAACAGATGGTTGACGAACAGCCACACAAGGTCCACGAAACAAACGCAAACCGCCGCGGGGTTCCGGCAAGTCTTGAAGCTGAAGGTCGCCATCACTGAAGCGAACACGTGTCGATTTTTGCGCAGGCTCATACGTCGCATGTCAGGGGGCCTGCTCTGTCATGACGGAAGTAGTCACGTGATGTTTTGATATATTTTTAGTACTTTGGAAACTCTGGCAACAGCTGGTGATAGTTGAAATGTAAACTGGTACTCTGTGAAATAAAAAAAAAATCGAGATGAATAACGAATGGACAGCAAATTGTATGTTACCCGACTGGGATATGTTATTTTTAATTCTGGTATCAGCTACATAAGCCCTACCATGACCCACATGCTAATCTTTAACCTAATCCTCATTAGTCCCATGGAAGGATTAATGCAGAGTGAGGTTCTAATTGAGAATTACTTCTGAGGCTATTACATCTCATAATATTTCATTAATAAGAGTTTCAGACATTGCGTCTACCGCCCTTCCCCCTGAAAGAAATATATTTATATAGAAAATATACACTTTTACCTGTGTCCACCCCCCCCCCCCCCGGAGAAAAAAGTGGAAAAAAACACTGATCATAAGAATATCTTGTTATATAAACATAAAGCCAGGAAAAAGCAATACTTAAAGCGTCCCTGAGCCAACCCAGCTCTGATGGGTACCTGACTCACGTTGGGGAGAGTAAAAGTGACTAGGCATAATGCTAACCACACTATCCTTTTATATCACAGAAACAGTTGAACTCTACTTCACCTACCACGCGGACCTTCATGTTCGAAAGGTAACTGTTGTTTTTTTAAAGCTCGCTTAGCATTACGCAGACCAAGCTTAATCCGTGGTGAAAGAAATAAATGAAACTTGTACTTCGTCTTCCTAATGGAACTCTCATCACTGAATGGGTGTTTACTAACTATTTAAAGGTTTAAACTAATCCCTGATACAAGATAAATACCAATTCATTAATTAATCAATCAACATTTCACTTACTCTACTAAGTGAGTACGTGTCCCATTAGTATTAATTAATTAAGACAAAACCATCTCTGGGAGGCCTAATTGATTAAAAATATACATTAAAAGGTTTCGTAAATGATGATTGTAAAGCCTACCTATTTAAAGAGATCGATTTTAGCGAATCAATCTAATCAATCGACCCAGATTAATTTTTAGAATAGATGAACCAACATCTAAACTCAAAGATTTAATGAAGTCAAATTGTCAATATTAATTACCTCAAGCAAACATCCAAAACACAACGATTGACTTAAGTAAAAATATCCACATTAATGACTTCAAACACAAGAAATGACTGAAGTCAAATTATCCACATTGATGACTGCAGTCAAATTATCCACATTGATGACTGCAGTAAAATTATCCACACTGTTGACTGAAAGTGTGAGTAAAATGCAGACACACGCGCATAAAAAAAAAACACGAACGGGAGAACAGATCAGCGATCTAAAAATAGATACCGCCGCAGCTGTTGCCTCGAAATGGAGACCTGAGCTAATGGTATCAAACACTAATGACGTTAATTGACTGATTGGTACTCCCCATGTCCAGTTCATAGCATCAAACGGGAAAGTATATTTTTAATCTACCCCACGCACCCCTACCCCCGGGGTTTAGGGGCCACGTGCATGAATAAAGATAGCGACTAAAACAAGAATATTAAACGTATCTTTTTTTACAACGCCATATTGAGGTAAAACGACAAAATCATGTATGTGGTCAGGATTAAACCCAGACGCCTTTACTTTCCCTTATGTGAGTCGGGAAAACATCAGAGCTGGGTGGACTCTGGAACGTTCTAAGAACTCGAACCCGGGATCCGAACTCTTTCAGGTTGGCAGTCGATAAGCTATGCTGTTGGTAAACCATTGAGTTGATACGCTATTCGGTTGATTGGCTGTTGATAACTTATGCTGTTGATAAGCTATTAAGTTGATTAATGATTATGTTGATAATCTGTTCTGTTGATAAGCCGTTCTGTTGATAAACTATTCCGTTGATAAGCCATTCTGCTGATAACCTATGCTGTTGAAAAGCTATGCTGTTGGTGAACTTTTCTGTTGATAAGATGTGCTGTTCATAAGCCAATCTATTCTGTTGATAAGCCAAGCTATTCTGTTGATAAATCAAGCTATTCTGTTGATAAATCAAGCTATTCTGTTGATAAGAAATTCTGTTGATAAGCCAATCTATTCTGTTGATAAGCCATTCTGTTGATAATCCATTATGTTGATAAGCTATGCTATTGATAAGCTATGCTGTTGATAGTCTATGCTGTTGATAGCTATTGTTTATGTAGATCCAACTTATCCAGTGACCCTTCAATGAGGCAGATTTTCTGTAACTTGTCCAAGATTCGGCTCCTGCAGGAAATTCGTTCGTGCGTGTCGAATTTACTGAACCCGTCATGTTCATCAAACCGAAAAATACGTCTCGTCTGATGATATGGTATGCTGGTTCCATCCCCCCCCCAGGGTACGTCTTTTTGTCATGTGACACGGTATAATAATCCCCCTCCATGTGGTAGTCTCTTAGTACGGGCCGCTAAGTGATATATTTGCTGGATAAACTTCGGAAGGGAGGGGTAAGGATTGGAGGGGGATAATCTGTGTTTCTTCCAGACTTTTTTTCTCCGTGGGGGGGGGGGGGGCACTTGAAATTTCGGGGGGAGGGGGCGGACACTAGTAAAAGTGTATGCTTACTATATAAAATACATCTCGTTCGGTGGGGGGAGGGGGGGCCGGTAGACTTTCTTCGGCGGGGGTGGGGGTGACCGAGCCCCCCCCCCCCCCCCCCCGAAGAGATGTGCCTGGAAGAAACTCTGGGGATAATGTAATCGTGTATTTAATTGTAATATTTCATAAACAATACTTATACAGCCACTTTTTTTCTAACGCTAGAGTTACTAAAATAATTTAACCCCAAGTAACGCGTGGAGGGCCTAAAAAAAGGTGATAGGGATGGAGGGGGGGGGCGGGAATAATGTAATCGTGTATTTAATTGTAATATTTCATAAAAAATACTTAAACAGCTACTTTTTTTTGTGACGCTAGAGTTTATAAAATAATTTACCACAAGTAACGCGCGGAGGGCCTAAAAAAAGGTCATAGGGATGGGGGGGGGGGGGGGGGGGGGGGAATAATATAATCGCGTATTTAATTGCAATATTTCATTAAAAAATACTCTAACAGTCACTTTTATTTCCCTCACGTTAGAGTTACTAAAAATAATCTACACCAAGCAATGTTTAGTAGGCCTAAAAACTACTGGAAAATTAGACTACCCTATCAAGGACGGCTGCACCAGATGTGTCATCTTGACTCCACTGTAACTGCTGGTTATATAGATTTAGAAGAGAGAAAAAACCACCCGAAAATTCAATGGTGCTCTTCATACAATTTTGTTATAACAGCTTATCTCTCTCATCAACCACACTGAAAAGATTCCCCCCCCCCCCCACCCTCTCCCCGCACTGGATATGGTTCTGTTAAGTAAACATGGGCATGGATTATAATAGCCGTGAATATTTGTGATGAACTCACGATCAAATCGATTACAGTTTCGTCCCATCGACTGAACTGTTGAATCGATCACAGTTCTAAAATAAGAGAATAATAGCTTGCACTTTTGTTTCATCACTCGCTATCAACACCCAATTTTTTTAAACATCTTTGTTTTCATAAATTAATTAAAAACCAAGAACTATTTTATGCGCGCATGAGTACAATTATGCACTGAGTAACCAGCTAGACACAGACGACCAAACTAAGCAAAGAATAGTTGCAATTTTGATTCAGTCCTCGCTACAAAAACTTGTTTTTAATTTAATATTAATTTTTATGGCTTGAAAAATAACAACTCAACGAACTATTTAATGCGCGCATGAACACAATTACGCAATGAGAAACCAGCTAGAAAAAGACGAACAAACCAAGTGAAGAGTAGTTGCAATTTTGATTCATTCCTCGCTTCAAACACTCATTTTTTCTTCAATATTTTGTATAACTTAAAAATAACAAATCAACGAACTATTTAATGCGCGCATGAGCACAAATACACACTCAGTGACGCGTCAGAGAACAGATGGCTTTAAAAAAATACTACGCGAAAAATAAAATCGCTTGAATAAGACGGCACAAACAAAATTTGTTTTCAATCAATTTCACGTTATTATTAGCCATTTTAAAAAAAAATATTAATCATTGCAGTAGTTTTGAAAACGGCTAATTATAAAACTTGAGTTGTTTATTGTGAGATTTCAATTACAGAAGTGTTTGAAGTAGGCAGTATTAAAATATTGATATGTTTGGTTTAAGGCTGAGTTGAGCTATAATATTGATATAGGGGTATTTGATGCAGGTTATTTAAAATATTGATATAGGCAACTTGGTGGCAAGGTTGAAATATTGATATTTTTGAAACTCAGCAATAGTGGAAGCAGTGTTTCTTCCAGGAGAGGGGGTGGGGCACTTGATAGTATTTTCCGGGGAGGGGGGGGGGGGTAGATGCCTGAAAGAAACTATGATTGGAAGCAGGGCCGGTGCTACCTATAAGGTGAACTAGGCGGTTGCCTAGAGCGCCATCCCTAGGGGGGTGCATAAAGGTTTAATAGCTATTATCAAAAAGTACCTAATAATTAATAGCTTTGATTATCTTTTATAAACTACAAGCTGACCCGCGACGTAACACACGCCGCTATAGAGTCCTTGCAAACACGTGACCTAAATCACGTGATACCTACGCCCGCCGCCACAGTGGTGTACATCAGACGTAAACACAATCAGCTGTTCGCCAGCGCTGGACGTGTTCACCAGCGATGGACGTGTTCACCGTATGTAAAGAATCGCGCCCGCGGAAAAGGAAAAATATGTTAAAAAACTTGAACTCTTAGGAATTGAAGATCCTTATACAGTTACTAGATAAATGGCCCGTTGAGGAAGGGTACAACGGGCGCTAGGCTGATAGTGCTGTCTCTTTTCTCTAAACTAAAACCAACCCACCCCCCACACACCACCCCCACCCCACCCCCCACCCCCACACACCACCCCCACCCCCCACCACACACCACCCCCACCCCAACCCCTCACCCCCACACACCACCCCCTCCACACACCGCCCCCCCACCCCCCACCCCCCCCAAAAAAAACATGTCTACCGTCCCATTCAACGAAATATAATTATATACTTTTTCCAGTGTCCGCCCCCTCCCAGAATATTCTACCCCCGCCCCCGAAAATTTCAAGTACCCCCCACCCCTCTCCGGGGAGGAAAAAGTCTGAAAGAAACACTGAAACCAACCCACCCCCCCACACACCACCCCCCACCCCTACACACCACCCCCCCCCCCACCCCTCCACCCCTCCCCCCCCCCCCAACCCCCCCAAAAAAAAACATGTCTACCTTCCCATTGCAAGAAAACCACTTTTTAGATTAGACACATTAATTAGGCTGTAATTTTATTATAGAGTATCGATGAGGAAATTTCTTTTGAGTTGGGGAGGGGGGGGGGCTCAGACGTTCTTACGCGGGGGGTGGGGCTTCGCCCCTACCCGAAGAATTGTATGCAAGAAACTCTTCACGCAAACCATTTAGATTAGACAACATTTCCTTTTTTTCAATGTTTACGCGATAATCAATGACGTCATATTACTGTGTGCACTCTCTGGTTTGAGATTATGTTCTACTCTACGCTAAATGTGTCGACGTCATATTTCGTTTTTCGAATTACTGTGCATGTTTTTATTTTGCTTGTGTTTTCTCTAGAGCGTTCTTGTCAGACAGAGCGTTCTTGACAGACAGCGAAACTATTATTATAGACGAGAAAAATGGCCCGTTGAGGAAGGGTACAACGGGCGCTAGGCTGATAGTGCTGTCTCTTTTCTCTAAACTAAAACCAACCCACCCCCCCACACACACCACCCACACCCCACCCCCCACCCCCACCACCACACCCACCCCACCCCACCCCCACCCCCACACACAACCCCCACTCCCACCCCTCACCCCCACACACCACCCCCTCCACACACCGCCCCCCCACCCCCACCCCCCAAAAAAAAAACATGTCTACCGTCCCATTCAACGAAATATAATTATATACTTTTTCCAGTGTCCGCCCCCTCCCAGAAAATTCTACCCCCGCCCCCGAAAATTTCAAGTACCCCCACCCCTCTCCGGGTAGGAAAAAGTCTGAAAGAAACACTGAAACCAACCCACCCCCCCACACACCACCCCCCACCCCCCCCAAACACCACCCCCCACCCCCCCCCACACACCACCCCCCATCCCCCCCCCCCCACCCACACACCACCTCCCCCCACCCCTCCACCACCCCCCACCCCCAAAAAAAACATGTCTACCGTCCCATTCAACGAAATATAATTATATACTTTTTCCAGTGTCCGCCCCCTCCCAGAAAATTCTACCCCCGCCCCCGAAAATTTCAAGTACCCCCACCCCTCTCCGGGGAGGAAAAAGTCTGAAAGAAACACTGAAACCAACCCACCCCCCCCACACACACCACCCCCCACCCCCACCCCACCCCCACACACCACCCCCCCCCCCACACACACACCCCCCACCCCTCCACCCCCCCACCCCCCCCCCCCCTTCCCCAAAAAAAACATGTCTACCGTCCCATTGCAAGAAAACCACTTTTTAGATTAGACACATTAATTAGGCGGTAATTTTATTATAGAGTATCGATGAGGAAATTTCTTTTGAGTTGGGGAGGGGGGGGGGGCTCAGACGTTCTTACGCGGGGGGTGGGGCTTCGCCCCTACCCGAAGAATTGTATGCAAGAAACTCTTCACGCAAACCATTTAGATTAGACAACATTTCCTTGTTTTCAATGTTTACGCGACAATCAATGACGTCATATGACTGTGTGCACTCTCTGGTTTGAGATTATGTTCTACTCTACGCTAAATGTGTCGACGTCATATTTCGTTTTTCGAATTACTGTGCATGTTTTTATTTTGCTTGTGTTTTCTCTAGAGCGTTCTTGTCAGATAGATAGATAGACAGACAGCGAAACTATTAGTATTAATTGACAGTTTCGTGGATAATATAAATATGTGACCGAAATTTCTAAATAAAATACTGTTAGTAATACCGTTTGCGTTTAGAGTTTAAGTAGACGAAGCTGATCAAATGCAGTAATATATTATAGTTTATCTACTGTAGTAAACGTGAGACCACTTAACTCCTACAAAACCCACACTACAACGGCTAATATAATCCATGGGTAATAACCAATCTGGGTAGCATGTTATACAATTTAAGACCCTTATAATCCAGCAGGGAAGTAATCAGACACATTAATACTGACGTTCAACTTCAACCCTCATGATGGCTGCCCCCACCTGTATCTAGCCCACAATAAAACCTAAGAGGAGTCTGCCCTGCCCTCCCCTGAAAATGTCTCACCTCCGTGATACCCAGCCCCACAGAGATAGTATTTCTTATATAATTTTGACCCTCAGGGCCCAGCAGGGAGAACAAAGGGGAAAGTCCCACTGCTCTCCCCTCAACACTTCTCACCTCGGTGTCATGTTATGTCATTTATAGCACACATGGCTTATCAGGGGAAAGCATTTTAGGCATTAAGAATCTTAACTCTGGACAGCTACACACTAGTATACTAGCTACACACTAGGTGCCTACTGTAAACTACTAGACTGTAGGCCCTATGTAGACCTGCAATTGTATCAATTGTAGACTGGGTCCATTGTTATTATTCTAAACCATCTCACTTATAATGTTTCTAGCTTGATTTGTTTCTTTTATAAACACTGGATTTTTAAAAAAAAATTAGCCTAATCATTAACCAAATAATAATAATGTGGTTATTTGTTGTTGGCTGGTATGATCTAGATTGTACTACTAGGCTACAAAAACTTAGTAGACCAATTACTAGATATGAATTTGAATTTAATTAAACTCAGTCCAGTATCAGATTACATATTGCTGTAAAAAGACAACAAAGTAGGTAGGCCTTAGTAATTTATTAAAGCCTTCTACTACAATAATATCAACTACATGCTTGTATAAAGTTTTTACAATTTAATTTAAGTAGCAGATTCTAGATCTAAGTCTAATCATACAATCCATTTCAATTTCAGAAAATTTCGTTTGCTAAAAAAATGATTAGATAATAGAGCGAGATTTTAGATCTTAGAGACAATTAAATGCTTTATTAGGCCTATTATGACTACTTTTGATTTATTATGGGTGTATTTTGAATCGAATGTAGATCTAAAGTAATTAAATTTAAGTAAAGAAGTAGATTCTAGATTCTATGTCTACCCAGCGGAGCCAGGTATTAGGCCTACTATTAGATCTTATTATTCTTATTATTACCTTTGACTTTGTCTTTTACTATTAGTATTTGTGAAGGTCGAGCATATTTGTTTTATTAATAGTTATCTTTTATAATTAAAATGAAGTTTATTATTTTACTGTCCTTACCTGAAACAAAGTATCGAGAACTGCATTTGATCAGATTCAGCTACTTTAACTCTAAACGCAAACAGTATTACTAACAGTATTTTTATTTAGAAATTTTGTCCACATATTTATTTATACGAAACTGTCAATAACAGTATAAGGATCTTCAATTCCTAAGAGTTCAAGTTTTTTAACGTATTTTTCCTTTTCCGCGGGTGCGGTTCTTTACATACAGTGAACACGTACAGCGCTGGTGAACACGTCCAGCGCTGGCGAACAGCTGATTGTGTTTACGTCTGATGTACACCACTGTGGCGGCGGGCGTAGGTATCACGAACGGACGTGACGTCATATGAAAGGACTCTATTTAGTTTAATTCCTATTTTTCAGTAACTCATAATTTGTGAATTTGACACTACTAATGCTGTTACTGAAAATATTTTGCTTTAAAACACTAAAAGGACGATTATCCTTCACTCTCACTTTCCACTCCTCTGCCACCCCCCCCCCCCGCCTCCGCGAAAGCAGCCGTCTGTGACGACAGTTTACAGACGACAACGAAAAGATCAAGTGAAACATGATATTACCTCCTCTTAATTTCAAATCGTTTAAAAACTAAATTATCTGCCCCTAATAGCCGTCACTACGATTGTAAACAGCTCACCAGACTGGTGGGGGTGGTAGCGATATGGTCTGTTGAGCTTACGTCTTGGTGGTGTCTCGCATGGTCCCCATGTAGAGGATTATATACATAGATAGACAGGGTAATAAACAAAGGAGTAGCAATCTATTTCGGCACCCAGGACGAATTATCAATTTTGCACCCCCACTCCAAAATTAGGCCTATATAGGCCTACATTTATTAGCATTGGTGAAAATGCACCCCCCGTCCCTAATTTGGAAATATCAGGGCGCTTTTTACCAGTAACTTTGCCTTTTTATTTTGGTTTCACATAATTGATGTAGAAAACGATTAAATAAGTTTGTAATTTAAATTTCGAACATTTAAAAAGGTCATCTAATTTTAATGTTGATTTACTGATCGCTCCAGCGCATGGCGGGGCGTTCCAAAACCAGAGGCGCCCGGGGACAAACTTTTCGATTTGCACCCCCCTTCTAGATTTCGATTTGCACCCCCCTCCCTCAAACTTTCGATTTGCACCCCCCCTCAAACTTTCGATTTGCACCCCCCCCCCTCAAACTTTCGATTTGCACCCCCCACGAGATTTCCATTTACACCCCCCCTCAAACTTTCGTTTTTTCACCCCCCTCAACCTTTCAATTTATTTTTCCAACCCATTTAGGCGCCCCTATGATATAAGCGGGCTGGTAGTGTGTCAGTCCTCGCGTCATCGCTATAGATTTTGGAACCATGCAGTGCTTTTCAGTGCATTGCAGTGTCTTATCATAAGAAATAGAGTAGGGTTTGTTTATATAACGACTAACATTTATTTTATGGTTGCTACAGTTTTTACTCTTTTGCATAACGTAAAGAAAATATTAAATGCACGCACATCGCTACAACATATTAAACGGATCAATGTCAAATATCTTTTTCGTTTTGATTCCTAGGATACATTTTAATAATATTAGGGTCGAATTAGTTAATTAATTAATTAAACTATTTTGTCATTTTGCCAAGGGAGGTAATTTAAAAATAAATTCAACTCACGCTAATAAAAAATGTGAATGCTAAATCTCCAGAAGGGAATTATTGTTCGAATAATAAAATTAGCAAAATGTGAATGCAAATCTGCAGATGACATTATTGTTGGAATATTATAATTAGCATGAATTAATAAAAGGCTGTCTTTCATTTATTTTATTCACTAAACGTCCTGTTTACTAATTATAATTTTTAATAAACTATTCCGTACTGTTATAGACGCGTCATCACGTTCATTAGGTGCGCAATGGTTTTAGTCATGAAACTCTATTGTAAATTTTTAAAATTTAAAGTACTGAAAAAATGCATGAATTGATAAAGTGCAATATGGTAGGTAAAACACGGATATTTTAAATACTGCCTTTTATTTATTTTATACACTGAACGTACTGTTTACTAATTATTAATTTAACTTTCCGTTTGCGGACAAGCTGGAGTTTTTAAAGTCACTCATTTAATCAGGAGCGTCCGCCGGCGCTTGGACAGGGTGCGATTTGGCGCCACGGGCTGAACTGTGAGCACTATGCGTTTATGTTTGCATTTAAGTTGTGTTTATGTTATGAGTATTGTGTTTGTTTTTTCGTTTGTGTTTTTTGCGTTTGTGTTTGCATTGTGTTGGTGTTTTTATTTGTGTTTGCATTGTGGTTGTGTTGTGTTTGTGTTTTCTTTTGTGTTTATGTTGTGTTTATGTTTAGTTTCTTTTCTTTTCCCAAGTTGGTACATTTAAAAAGGATTTACCGTGGCGGAGCACGGGTATGCAGCCAGTATTATATAGGCTGGAATTTATAATTTACCATAAAAATTTTACATATCAGCGTCGTTAGAGGAATTCAAACGAAAGTATGTCATCAATATTAATTAGAAGTATGTTTCTAATAAATTAACGTATTTAGACTTTCAAACAAAACCTACAGTTAAGTAGTTAAGAAGTAAAATATATTGTTTTGACACGATTACATAGGTAATATAAAAGATTTATTATAATTATTACATAATGAAATTTAGACCGTTTTATTGTGTTTTTCAAGCATGTCTTAGTTACACTTGGTTAATTTAACTATTTTTGTGGAAGTTATTTCCCTTGTATTAAATTTTGGTATTTGGGTTTTCAAATGGGAGATAATTTGTTGCTTAACTTTACATTCGTTTAAATTCCTGTAATCTTAGATTGACCGCTTACCAGAGGCGTAGCGATGGGGGCGGCAGGGGGGGGGGACATATGTCCCCGGACGCCGACCTTGAGGGCGCCAAAATGGGTTGGAAAAAGTAATCGATAGTTTGAGGGGGGGGGGTGCAAATCAAAAGTTTGAGGGGGGGGGGGTGCAAGGTGCAAATCAAAAAAAGTTTGGGGGGGGGGTGCAAATCGAAAGTTTGTCCCCGGGCGCCGGGAAGGGTCGCTACGCCTCTGCCGCTTACATATAAATACAAATTAAAGTTATTATTTGCTTTTGTAAAAATTATATAGAGCAGAAATTCCAAACAAAAAAGTTTGGTTTGGTTTTTTTTAGCATTATCCACTTGAAAAACAAATACATCTGCAGCCGTTGTAGATTGCAATACTTAATGTTAGACATACAGTATGAGATTGTGCAACAAATGCGTCTAAAATCGTCTAACTCGGAAATTAATCATCTAATTAATTCTCGTTTTCATATTTTTTCACCCTCTTCTAAAGGATTCATACAGACCAATTGCAGGCTGGAATCTATAACATTTATAACTTTTCATTTTTCAAAAGCAAAAAAAAATCGTAACATTATTATACAATATAGGCATTTAACAATTATAACAAAAAAAAAACAGTTAAGCTTAAAACAGGTTAGCTCTGTCCTGGAACTCACCTTGGGAGGTCTACATAGAGCCCAACACTACAAGAACTGTGGTTTTTCCCCGTGTTTTTTTCTAGACTTTTTTCTAGAGGTGGGGGGGGGGGGGGGAGCCCTGGAAATTTTCTAAAGGGGGGGGGGGGGATAAAGTACAAAGTACACTCGTGGACAATTTCAATAGAATGTGATTACGCTTGCAAACTGGAATTTAAGGAATTAGTACAAACTTTTGCGACGAAGGAGGCAAGTAAAATTTAATTTTGATGTCTACTTATGATGCGTATGCAATTGATAATAAATTAATAAGTCACTTTTAATTAATTGTTTTCTTATACATTGGGCCTAATTGATTTTCAACATCTTAAAAAAAAAAAAAACAGCGTTGAAAACACCAAACCCATTATTAAACTAACACACAACATAATTTTTTAAAATAATGTAGGCCTAGACATAATAAGTATTTACTATTTCATTTAAAAAAAAATTAACGCTCCCCCACCTCACACAGAGAATTACGTTAAGTATGAAAGCTATACCCACACTTGCCAATAGAAATTTCCACTAAATTGTTAATATAATGTAAATATCCTCGCAGCGGCGTAGCCAGGAATTGGTCATGGGAGGGGTTCAAATATTTTTCCATATGTATAAAATCATATATATATATATATATATATATATATATATACATATATATATATATATATATATATATATATATATATATATATATATATATATATATATATATATATATATATATATATATATATATATATATATATATATATATATATATATAGGGGTGTGAGTCCATGGGAGGGGTTATAACCCCCCCCCCCCCCCCTAACCCCTCCCTTGCCTACGCCACTGTATCATCGTGGTTAACTATACAGAGGGTAAACGAAAAAGCTTTTAAAAATAACTCGTTGGTAAAAAAAATCATCTGCCCAATTCATCTACCAGATAATTGTTATGACGTCAGCAAGCACGAGCCCATCACAAACAAGGCATGCCGGGAACAAAAGCAAAACCCAAATGAGGTTTCCTGTATTTGGTACAAGGCTGGATATTAGCGAAACAAATTTGGTCAAATGGGGGGAAAACAGCGTCCACATTTAGGCTACGCAACATGCTAATGTACTGGCTACAGATAAGTAGAAGGGTGCAAAGTGAAAACGTAAACTTTAATTCTGGTAAAACTGTGTACGTTTAACAAAGAAAAACACAACAACCAATTACTAAAGTAAATGGCACGGTAGAGCGCTAGACTGCAAACCCGAAAGTCTTGAGTTCGAATCCGGGTTCAAGTTAGTATAGCGTCTTTATCCACACAGCTCTGATGGGTACTTAACCCTCGTTAGGGAAAATAAAGGCGGCTGGTCATAGTGCTGACCACACTATCCCTTCATATACCGAGATAATTGAAACAGATAAACTCTACTTCATCTGCCCCAAGTGTATTGTGCAAGAACAAGAAAAGATGATGATAAAAACAAATAGTTACAAAAATACAATCCAAATTAGAAAAAAAATATTTAAAAAATTAAAATCACCATTAACTGGAGCCTTTCTTCAATGTGTACACGAATCAGTGTGTAACGTATTGCATACATCCCGAAATTTAACTCTGTTCTGTACAACAAATTACAAGGTCACCTAAGCTGCTCAAATCAGCACAGATTTACATATTTGGACGCACATCAACACAGATTTACATAGACTCACATCAGCACAGATTTACATAGTTAGACTAACATCAGCACAGATTTACATAGACTCACATCAGCTAGATTTACATAGTTAGACTCACATCAACACAGATTTACATAGACTCACATCAGCACAGATTTACATAGTTAGACTCACATCAGCACAGATTTACATAGACTCACATCAGCACAGATTTACACAGACTCACATCAGCACAGATTTACATAGTTAGACTCACATCAGCACAGATTTACATAGTTAGACTCACATCAGCACAGATTTACATAGTTAGACTCACATCAACACAGATTTACATAGACTCACATCAGCACAGATTTACATAGACTCACATCAGCACAGATTTACACAGACTCACATCAGCACAGATTTACATAGTTAGACTCACATCAGCACAGATTTACATAGTTAGACTCACATCAGCACAGATTTACATAGTTAGACTCACATCAGCACAGATTTACACAGACTCACATCAACACAGATTTACATAGTTAGACTCACATCAGTACAGATTTACATAGATTCACACCAGCACAGATTTACATAGTTACACTCACATTAACACAGATTTACGACATCTAGAATAGATCTAGAACCATGTACTTCCACGACGTTCTCTCTAGTCTTGTACATATCAAAACCTCCCCTCTACAACACTAACCTAACAAGATCCAGAATGTATTCACACAACCAATATACAGCGAGGATCGAACTGCGATACCCACTTGATTTCTCCGCAGTCTGATCAGATTTCTAGCATTACATGCCAGCTATAGCGGCTGTTGTTTTTGAGGGTGGTTGGGGGTTGGGGTGGAACATACTTAGGTAGCCGATCGTGGAAGATTAAGGTACAGTTGATTATTCAAATGTCCAATGGGTTCCACAACGAGGCAGTCGCATTACGAAACATGCAAATTCTCATGTCCCGAATCCTATGATCACAGAAATACGTACATGCCGGTGTTGATGTTAGGAAACCTGTACACAACCAGTGTTTCTTTCCGGCATCTCTCCGGGGAGGGGGGGAATATAATTTATTTAGAAAATATATACTTTTTCCAGTGTCCTTCCATGTCGGAAAATTTAAACGACGCCCCCCCCCCTCCCGCAGGAGAAAAAGTCTGTACACTGTACACAACAATACGAAGGTGGGAAGCTGGTTTAATCTTTGAGGTGTGGTGATGGTGTAAAGTGATTAACTGATATTATATAACGCCGCTTTTGATTTATTTGTTTTTTGTTCTAAATTTTTGTCCTTTATAATCGTCACACAAATAGTTCGACACAACTGAATTCCATGGTTTTTTTTTTAAGACGAACTAAAAAGTAATGAAAATGTGTATATTGATTTAATCTACACTGATATAAATTTATTTATTAGTTTTTTTTTTTTTTTTGTTGTTCGTAAAAAAAATAAAAAAAATCTTGTGTAGTATTTTGATGTGTGTGTATGTGTGTGTATGTGTGTGTATGTGTACTGTGTGTGTCTACTCTGTGTGTGTGTGTGTGTGTATAAAAGAGAGCTCTTACAAAATATGTTAAGTATGGTGGCTGACCTAGGGTAAAGGTTATACAATGTTAGACGGAGTTCGGTGGGTAAACAACATGTCATATTTTTGCGCGGAGTACCACTGCAGCACAATAAAGCACCTGTGTCATGAACTCGTTTATTTGACTAATCACACAATTTGAAAAGATGTTCTCAATTTTAATGTGCTTTTTAGAAACTTCTTGATGTTTTCAAAATGTTCACAAGCACAAAAATTTAAATCTTTAAACTTTACTAATCCGACTTTTCCCCTTATTACTTTTAACAGACTACGATTTCTGCATGATCACACGCTTTATGTCCTTCACAAGAGCCTCTGTTAGGCTGGGCTGTTTACACAGTTAAAAGCATCAGAATACAGGGTCAGGTTTCAACTACACAAGAGAAAGTTCTAAGTACTTGACTGACTAGACTGAAACTCTGGTCGTGAAGTCAAATATTTGATGGGCACTAAAGGTAGGGGCTGATATAATGTAGGTCATTGATAGCCACTTGACATACGGGTGGGGTGTTGGAGGTGGGTTGGGTAACGACAACATACACACGTAGAACATTTATATAGGGCAATAGGGCATTTTATATAAATACATATATACATATATATATAAATACATACATGCACATACATATGCATACATATATATATATATATATACATACATATATAAATATATATATATATATATATATATATATATATATATATATATATATATATATATATATATATATATATATATACATACATATATAAATATAATATATATGCCAATATATGTCTGTATGTATGTAGAGAGTGTTTTTTCTTTCTCCCAGATTACCACTTAACTACTATTTATTTTACCGATTCTGTTCAATTGCTAACAGGCAAGCAATGTCAATGTGTTATAACATTAAACAATTATATATATATATATATATATAATAAAGCTTACTGATATTACTAAAACGATTTTTTTTGCAGGTTTTTATTCATTTTATGATATACATTTTCTTAATTCCCTTAAAAGGAAGCTAATAAAATGACTTTCTTTAAAAAAAAAAATAATAACGCAAGTCTGTTTAAATAACTAAAAAGAAGAGCTGAGTCAGTGATACAATTTTAGTAAGACTATTCAGATTTTTCAATACATATTTTAGCGACCAACGATTTTTTAAAAATAGATATATTTATTTTTGCTACAGTGGTATTTATTTAAAGGAATCCATAATCCATCCTATCTTCCTCTTTTTAGTGCATAAATAAAAGCTTGTTACTATTACCGTTTTTATTAATATTCTTTTTATTAAAGACAATTATGCTGAGTAGGTAAATTATCCGGGAAACATTGAAGAATTCGAATCTATTCTTGTCTACACTTTGTCTAGTCATTGCCATTTCAAACAGACAAAGTAAACTACGAATAGTTCACCCACCTAGTTGCCTCGCAACCACACGCTTCTACGCTCCTTGTGATCGGAGCTCTTGTTTAGCAAAGGTACATATTTGTAGATTAGTTTAAAAATAGATCTGCGCGCTTGTCATGTGACATCAAGACACGAGTAGAGAACAAAGGGAGGTAAATTGTTCGCTGAAGCTTGTGAAGTGGGAGATTTTATTTGGGGTGTTTACGTATGTTTTACGACGTGTTTCTGACCGTGATAGTAGTCAATGTGACATCGTGTATAACGGTGTCACATTTTAATGGTCAGTTACTTGTAGTCAATGTGACATTGTGTATCAGTGTCACATTTTAATGGTTGTGGTCAATTTGACATCATGCGTAACGGTGTCACATTTTAATGGTTGTGGTCAGTGTGACATTATGGGTAACGGTGTCACATTTAATGGTCAGTTGTGGTCAGTGTGACATTAACGGTGTCACATTTTAATGGTCAGTTGTGGTCAATGTGACATCGTGTATAACGGTGTCACATTTTAATGGTCAGTTGTGGTCAGTGTCACATTAACGGTGTCACATTTTAATGGTCAGTTGTGGTCAATGTGACATTATGGGTAACGGTGTCACATTTTAATGGTCAGTTGTGGTCAGTGTGACATTAACGGTGTCACATTTTAATGGTCAGTTGTGGTCAATGTGACATCGTGTATAACGGTGTCACATTTTAATGGTCAGTTGTGGTCAATGTGACATTATGGGTAACGGTGTCACATTTTAATGGTCAGTTGTGGTCAATGTGACATTATGGGTAACGGTGTCACATCTTAATGGTCAGTTGTGGTCAATGTGACATCATGCGTAACAGTGTCACACACAATGGTAGATGGGGGGGTCAAGGTATTACTTTTGTTGATACAAGACACATAACTCCCCCGTGACTAAACATATTTAAACATATATTAGTGAAAACGGAAGTATAGATTAACTTCAAAGTTAATTAAACATACGTAGGACAATGAAGAAAGATAATTAATTGCATATTTATTCCCCCTCCCCAAATCTTAACGCTAACCCCTAACCTACCCTAAAACCCAACACACCTAGAATAACTAATACACGTATTACAAGTATCTAGTATTTGGTTAATCCAGAAGAACGCGAGTCAAAAATCATAACTCGAACCCCATCTGAACAAGTCGACCTTTAACCCTTTCTATAATTATTTTCTCCCACTAAGATCCAATTAATGATTTGCCGTGATTTGCCATCGATATAAACGATGTATTGATCTCATCGGCAAATTGATTTGGTCGTGACTTCGATTGAAAACACGTGAAACATTGATGAAAGGGGGGGGCGGTTATTCAAACAATACACAAGGTCAAACACGAATGGAATGTTCCAAGTCAACTAAAAATCTATAAAACTGAGAGGGGGGGGGGGGGGCTCATCATTCAGAAAAAACACACACAAAAAAACAACACCATACACTTCTTTTCTAGGGTAAGGTGCAATGGGAACAGGATCTGGCTTTGTTCAGAAGGGAAATGAATGCGATATGTAAAGGATGTGACGTTTTGATTTAAGAATCTTTGACGCCGCGGAAAAGAAGATTGTTCAGTTCAGTGGCGGAACACGAAAAAAAAAGCCCCTCCCCACCTTTAATTTTTGGAACGTGAAGATATCCCCTATATATATGCCGGCAGCTTAATCACATGACTAAATAAAAAGTCAACGCCCTGCTGATTCAGATATAAATCCCTCGGTAAACAGAACAAAGTGGCGGCCAATCGTTATTGAACTGTGGGGGATCAATAGCAATAACCGTACCACAAGCTGTTGCACAAATAGCTGCTGACACAGAGGGTACGGCTAAACAACTGACAGGCTCGCTGTTTCAATCGCTACAGTAAGAGAAAAAAATTTCATTCATTATACGGGTTGGATAATACGTTTATTTTATGAACAGGTGAAAGTAAAAACTAGCTCGTTAGGATGGGGCGCTTGACTGCAAGTTCGAAGGTCTTGAGTTCGGATCTCAGTTCGGACTTGAGACTGAAGGACGCCACTGAGTCCACCCAGCTCTGACAAGTACCTGACTCACGTTAGGGAAAGTAAAGGCGGCTGGGCATAGCGCTGCTGACCACACTACCCCTTCATATGCTAAGGTAACAGAAACAAGTTATTGATCCAAAAGAGGAACTTCACTTTCTTTACTTTTATAACCATTACTACAGTGGCTCTTAACCTGGGTCCTTTCGAACCCCAGGGGTTTGGCGATTCTGTCTCAGGGGTTCGGCGGAGGTCAAGACACACAACCCACTCATATGATTCACAATCGGATTTTGTCAGTGCGGAAGATAGACGGGTTCGGTGAATGCGCATCTGAAACTGGTGGGGTTCGGTACCTCCAAAAAAAGTTAACCACTGCGTTAGTAGTTCATTAACTGTACTGAACTTAGTTTGCTGTATGCGCGATGCTTTGTTGTGCTGGTTCCACGGTAGTGTGGCACTTACTACTCTAGACATCATTAAGCTAAAGCCGCAATTTAAATACACGCGTTTTTACCATTCGGTTTGTATGTACAGCGTACAATAACACCACCACAAATCATTGTTTTAGCTCGATGCAGGTCCTTATCAAATTGTTTATAGGTGAAGTAGAGCACATCTGTTACATGGACATCGATTTATTATAATGTGATTTTTAATTCAACACTATGCCACAACAACCTGTAACCAAATCTAACCAGGTACTTATTACAGCTGAGTAGACTCAGGGACGGACTAAAACATCTCGAGACTGCCAGTCAGGAATCGACTGCCCCATAACTCGACCACGCCTTTCAAACTCATTGCAAAAACTTAAGGGGAACCAGAAGTTTAATTTTTTTTAAAATACATTTGTGGTTTGGCCTCTTTTTTATGCATTTCAGTCATATTTTTTGCTCAAAGTATGTGTTTAAACATTTATTTAAGTGTTTATACGAGATAACTATTGATTACATAATTTATTTTTGATGAAAATAGCCAATAATGAGCGTATTGGGAGAACGTTATCCCTCTACATTTTAGTAACACATAATATATCATTTTAAAGCTCATCAAAACCACGTATTCAATGACCTATTTCTCTTGTTGTCATTCTAAAAATAACAATAATATCCTCATTTAACTAAAACTAAAACTAGTCGCAATTAAAAACCTAACTGATAACATTGGGAGAGATCGTTAAAAAAAATTTCCCATCATGCTCTGAAAAATCAATAACTTCAATCAGTGAGGACGTTAATAGCTGGAGGTTCGTAAATTGAAGCTCTTTAAACAAGATAAAGGCGTCACACGGCGGGGAGGGAGGGGGTCCTTACAAGGGTAACGTCATGATTATACTCTAAAATAGTTTTCAAATCTGCAGCGCAGGGTTTAGTCTACAGCTAAGGTTGAAACAGTTTTACAATATACACACTACATCCCTGGTGCAGAGTTTCTTCCAGAAAGTCTACCGCACCCCCGAACGAGATAGATTTTATATAATAAACATACACTTTTACTAGTGTCCGCCCCCCCCCCCCCCCCGAAAAATGTTGACCCCCCCCCCGAGAAAAAAGTCTGGAAGAAACACTGCCCTGGTGTCGTGCGGGAAGGGGGTGGGGATGTGAGCGGGGAGAGATATGATAGGGATGGCAGGGGAAGACGTCATGATAAAGTTCAGCGTATGAAGTGATACAGTGGGCGGCATAAGGGTCAGCCAGCTTTACTTTCTCTAACTTGTGCCAGGTACCAATCAGAGCTGAGTGGACTCACGGACGTCTTGCAGACTGGACACGAGATCCGAACTTGAGACTGCCCGGGTAACAGTCGAACGCTCTACCACTTGACTTGACAAACAGCAAAACGAGTTGAGTAGGTCTACCACTTTTGGTTACCGAAAATAGATCAAAATTTGGTAGAAACCTACGTATAAGATCTAATACTTATAAATGGAACTTGGCCCACCTAACTGAAACAGAACAGCCCTCACAGACACACACACAGACACATACACAAAGACACAGACACAGACACATACACACGCACGCACAACCCCACCCTCACCAATACTCCATCCTAGATTCCGTATACAAGTTAAAATAAAGCGGGAGCGAAACAGTTCTCTAATCTTTTAAAAAACCTAAAATAAATAAGTTCCACTTCCGGTTACCGGAAGTCGCTGAAAAGTTGATACAGAACTATAAATATGATATAATACTTATATAAGAAATGTCATCAACCTAACGTTGTACTGTACTGTAACGGTACTCAAGTTATCGTGTTCACAGACATACACACATACATACACACACACGCAGCCATACGGGCAAATTGCAAAACATTTTTAGCACGATTACAGTACTTCCTCTATACTTCGTATACGAGAAAGTAAAAACATGATTGGAATGAACCGTGTAATTGTCATTGTCATATAGCGTTCTTTTTTGGATTTTCCCGCAACGTTGAACTGAACACTGAAGCGCAGCGACGCTGAACATTGAAAAAATGACGCGCGCAGGATTTGTTAAACACGTTACGTGTGTTTCTAAACAATACGATATTAGCCAATCAAGTTTTAGTTTAAAAAAAAATGACAGGATTGATTAATCGATGTGTGTGTGTTGGTGGAAAATTGACAAGTTTCAGCTTTGATTCTTAGGATACGTGCATGTAATGTAAGAGGTTACTAAAGGGGGATTGTGTAGGGTGTGTGTGGGGGGAGGGAGGGGGTGTAGGGCGTAATGGTAGTAGGGGGAGGGGACGGGTTTCTTTTCGATATTCTGTTCGGGGGTGGGGGGAGGACGAAAATTCCAATTGAAAGAGGACATTTGAAACTTCATCGGGGGGGGGGGACACAAAGGTTTTATAGTCTATATTTTCTGTTAAACTTGATTTTCTTTTCCGTTCTTGAAAAAAAAGAAGGGGGGGGAGGGGCTTAAAGGGGGCCAAATAAATAGACAGACCTAACGGAACCAAGAATAGACCTTAAGGAACCAAGAATAGACCTCAAAGAACCAAGAATAGACAGACCTAACGGGCAGACCTTAAGGAACCAAGAATAGACCTTAATGAACCAAGAATAGAACTTAAGAAACCAAGAAGGGACCTCAAGGACCCAAGAATAGACCTTAAGGAACCAATAATAGACCTAACAGAACCAAGAATAAACAGACCTAATTATGAAACATGAAAACGCGTCATCCAGTCCACAAACTCGCAGGGTTGAACCAATATTGTCATAAAGCTGGTCGATACCGCATGTGAAGATAAAGACATGGTTAGGTGGGGAGGGGGGGGGGAATGTTGTGCGGTGGGGCATATCCTGGGGAGTATAGTGGGGGGGGGGAGGGAGATCGAACCAGTTCAAACCGCGTTTTGTGGCAGCAATCGTTTACCTGCATAGCTCGTTATTTAATTATCTCTGATTTAGTTTTCGTCCAATTACCGGGTTAACCTGTTGTTTAGGACCTAAAGGATTTGTGTGCGTACAGTCAACGTCGGTTGTTTCATGGACTAAAATTTCCGGGGGTGTGGGGGAGGGGGGGGGGACGGACACTATTAAAAGTATGTATTTTCTATATAAATTCCATTTCGTTCGGGGGGGGGGGGGGGGGGGGAAGATGACTGGAAGAAACTCTGCTAGCAGATTGGACAGATGAAGTAGAATGTATACGTTTCTTGACCTAGGATGAAGGGATAATGTGGCCAGAACTATGTCCAGCCGCCGAACGTTAGTTAGGCACCCATCAGAGCTGGGTGCAGAGTTTCTTCCAGGCATCTCGTCAGCGTTGGTTGTTTCATGTTTGGGGGAGGGGGGGGGCTGACGACATACAATGGAATAGTCGCGTGCCACGGAGTCGAGAAAATGATTATCACATTAAAGGAAATATTTTAACTTAATCTGGTTGTTTAATTATACATGTGAGGTAGGGGGTGGGGAAGAAATAAAAAAGGGGGGTGGGGTTTATAAGTTGTAATGCCGATTACTTCTATAAATGAAGTAAAGATTCCTCTTAAGATCAAACAGATTGGGCAGATGAGGTAGTATTTATACGTTTCTTGGCCTAGGCTAATGAAGGGATAATGTGGACAGAACTATGCCCAGCCGCCGAACGTTAGTTAGGTACCCATCAGAGCTGGGTGGACTCAGCGACGTTCGACTGGAGGATTCGAACTCGAGACTTTGGGGTTAGAAGTCTAGCGCTTTACCTTTAAGCCACGCCCTCCCTTCTTCCACAAATGTGTTTATTAAAGAAAAAATAAAAAATAAAAAACTGGTAATAATAGTATGTGTGTTGTGCGTGTCTGTGTCTGTGGGGGGGGGGGGGGAAGGGGGGAGGGGAGGGGGGTAGCTGAGGAGGTGGAGTATTGGCAAACGAGTTGACTGTATTTACCCACAGCATGATCGCCCTTTAACGATATCTGACGTAGGCATATCTGTTGTTCAAGTACTGCTATTTTAAGCACATTAAAATACACTATTTTAAGCTCATTAGACTACTGCTATTTTAAGCATACGGTCTATTCTTTCACAAGCGCTAGTTAAATATAAAGTTATTTTTTCAGTTGTCTGAGTTTAGTTGTATTAGTCTTGTGTATCACCTTTGATTACCACACAGACATTCATAGCCACATCTGTCTGTAAGTATTATTATTATATATTCGACGTGTGCAATATAAATACTTCGGTCGAAAGGCAGAGCGTACAAATGCTAACCCGAATGCCTCGAGTTCGGATCCCTGAGTCTACCCAGCACTAATGGGCACCTGCCTCGCGTCGCCGTAAGTAAATCAATCGTAATAATGCAGCGGTAATGGAACTAGGTGAACTCTACTTCACCTGACCCGTGGGGATTAGGTTCTAAAGAATACTTTACTTTTAACTTTAAATACTGTCGTACATTCGCACTTAAAGCAGCCCCCCCCCCCTTTCCCAGCCAGATAGACATTCAAAGAGTAAACCCATTAAGCCAGTGATTAGTTTAATCGGCTTAACTTTTTCTTCAACACACACACACACTCTCTCTCTCTCTCTCACACACACACACACAGACACACACACACACATATATCACAGGCTCACAGGAACTCAGTAACGAGAACACACTGATTCAACATTGTTACAACGTCGCTCCCAAACATCAAACTCTGGCATATTCGCATGCCCACCTCCACACCCACAACTCTACACCCTACCCACACCTACACAACCCACACACCTGCATCCAACTTTCAACCCCACACCCCACACCCCAACCACCCACGCACATCCCACCCACACACATCCACCCCACAACTCTACACCCTACCAACACCTCAACACCCTACCCACACAACCCACACACCATCTAACTTTCAACCCCACATCCCACCCACCCACATCCCAGCCACACACCTTCACATCCACCCACCTCCAGAAATACACATCAAACCCTACCTCTACATTTCCCCACTCTACCTCCATACCTCCACCTCCCATACACAACTCCAAATTCTGTAATACTAAACCGTGTATGTTGTCATTTTGACAGTTTCAATGGCAGCTAAGGGCAAAACATTCATCGTGTTCGCATATTTGGTAACGTCGTGTCTATCACCCGGTTAAGTTTGTAATCGGATCTTAGATGGTTGTTTGGGCTTTTTTTAAAGGCAGAATAGGTTCTAGATGCTGAAATCAGATACATTTGTGGTGGTTTTGCAGTAGATTTGTGGTGGTGTTGCAGTAGATTTGTGGTGGTTTTACAGTCGATTTGTGGTGGTTTTGCAGTAGATTTGTGGTGGTGTTGCAGTAGATTTGTGGTGGTTTTGCAGTAGATGTGTAGTAGTTTTGCAGTAGATTTTGTGGTTTTGCAGTAGATTTGTGGTGGTTTTGCAGTAGATTTTGTGGTTTTGAAGTAGATTTGTGGTGGTTTTGCAGTAGATTTTTAGTAGTTTTGCAGTAGATTTTGTGGTTTTGCAGTAGATTTGTGGTGGTTTTGCAGTAGATTTTTAGTAGTTTTGCAGTAGATTTTGTGGTTTTGCAGTAGATTTGTAGTAGTTTTGCAGTAGATTTGTAGTAGTTTTGAGGTAATTTGTGGTAGTTTTGCAGTAGATTTTGTGGTTTTGCAGTAGATTTTGTGGTTTTGATGAATCCTAACAGTAAAGAAAATATAAAATTAAATAATTGTAATAGCGTAAATAAAATAATGATATTTTGGTACGGGCAACTAAAGTATGAGAATCTGACAACAAATAATCTAGACAAGATCAAATTAATGTTGACTGAGTTAAGATTGAATCAAAATGGATTGGATAAGAAACGACCGGAACAAATGACGCGATAAATAATATATGGCTGCTTGATTTGTTTTCGAAAGAGTGCGAATGGGATACGTTTAGATCTGGGTGTGAATTACAGCACGATTGGCGGGTGGGGCGTGGCAAGTGTGTAGAGATGTGTAATTTGTAACGAAACCAGCGATGTGTAGCTAGGTGAGAACGCATGGGGCCGTCGGCCCAGCATGTTGGGAGGTTCGTCCTATTCATCTGAACATCAGACACTCTTGTGATCTGCAGTAAGGCATATCAAAGCTTTTCGGGGGGGGGGGGGTAGAATCGCCATCTTAACCCTGGCATGAACTCTAGCCTTGACCTTTAACCCGTATTCAGGACCATAGATCTGATTCTTAAACTTGCAGATGAAATCTTGGATACAATTGTGTGGATGCCAGATAGCGATCAAATAGTCCGCGAGTTTTGGGCGATGAAAATCTTTAGGTGACGGCAAAAAATATTTAATGATGGCCATAAGATTTAGGTGATAGCAAAAATATTTAGGATGACGGCAAAAATATTTAGGATGACGGCAAAAACATTTAGGTGATGGCAAAAATATTTAGGTGATGGCAAAAATATTGAGGTGACGGCAAAAATATTTAGGTGATAGCAAAAATATGGCTCATCATCAATCGTATTCATTATCTTCATTCTCGTTGACCCTTTGTGGATCATAGGGATACAACCACACCTCTCCATCGCACTCGGTTCAGGGCGATTCCTCCGAGTTGGGTCCACGACATTTCGACTGCTTCTGTTTCTCTCACAGCTGACCTTTTCCACGTTTGTTTTGGCCTACGACCTAATTTCATCTTTCCTTGGGGATTCCAATCTACTGCGCGTCTGGTGATGTTGCTAGTTGGTTTACGCAAGGGGTGTCCAATCCGTCCCCATTTGCGCTTTTGTATTTCTTTACCAATAGGGTCATGTTCAGTTTTTTCTCCACAGTTCCTTGTAATTGTGTAAATATTTATAAAAATATTTATAAAGCTGTACATATGTGTAAGTGTTAGGCCTACATATTTGTGTGTCTATATCTTTGTACGTATGCATATGCGCATTTGCACGTGCTTACGCTTATATTTAAGTATGTATATTTTTTGTACCTGTGTGCGTACGTAAGGGAGGGTACATAAAAGCTGACATATGGTAGATAAGTGGAGTGGGGTGGGGATGACGGGGGTAACGAATTAAATGGCGAACATTCGTTTTGTTTAACAAAAGAAATTATAGATCTAAACAAATCGACGGCTGTTGGTTTGAAAAACGTGTTAATTTCCGATTCAATTAGCCCAATGCAACGGGTCTAATCAGGTTAATGATCTGTGGCTAATGTGACTAGTCTGGTTAATAGAATGTGTGTAGAGAAATGGTGATGGTGATAGGGTGAGGGAAGGGACGTGGATTAAAGGCATCATCTGTCATCGATAAGTGCAGGTGTGTATATGTGCTTAGATGAGTGTGTAGGTTTGTGTGTGTGTGGGGGGGGGGAGGGTTCAAGAGTACACTAGCAACTATACCAAAGACTAACATCAACGGCTCTCAAATGTATTTGCCGTTTTCCCGAAAGACACTTGCCCCAATGCGACAAATGCCCGAATGGACACTTGCCCAAATGCGACAAATGCCCGAATGGACACTTGCCCGAATGCGACATATGCCTGAATGGACACTTGCCCAAATGCGACAAATGCCCGAATGCACACTTGCCCAAATGCGACAAATGCCCGAATGGACACTTGCCCGAATGGACACTTGCCCGAATGCGACAAATGCCCGAATGGACACTTGCCCGAATGCGACAAATGCCCGAATGCGACAAATGCCCGAATAGACACTAACCCGAATGGGACAAATGCCCGAATGGACACTTGCCCGAACAACATTTTTAACACTTTATATCATCCTAACCTAACATTATGTAATTTTTAAAGTAGTGTTCTATGGATAGAAAAAAAATTTCGATAAAAAAGCTAAGCTAATAGGACAGAACAAAAAAACCTTGTAAATAATAGTCATAGTGGTTTGAGAAATAGACGGCTCAATATGGAAATATGAGGACCACTGGACTACATTTCTAATGTGAGGACCACTGGACTACACAATCTAATGTGAGGGAGGACCACTTGCTTCACATTTTAATGTAAGAACAATCGGGCAATACATTCTTTGAGGACCACTGGACTACACATTCTGTTAGGACCACTGGACTACACATTCTAATGTGAGGACCACCGGACTACACATTTTTATCTGAAGACTGCTAATCTACACAGGCGATATTTTACAGCCGAATATTTGAAGGTACTTGAAACAGCTGATAAGAAAAAAAAGGATACATAAAGGAGGTTGAACTACCAAGGTACCTTATTATTTCTAAGATGTGGAAGTGAGATTAAAAAAAAATAATAGAACACTAAAAATGTGCTGACATCACATGGTTGGGGGTTGGGTTGAAGATATAGATCTAGGTTAGCTGAAGGTTTATGATAGTGTTTGATCCTAGTGAAGACTTATACCGCGTTTACAATTGCGACATGTATACTATACACGTCTAGAAAAAAAAACTTTGCTATAGGGCCTATGATAATAGGGGAGCCTACTCACTTATTGCGAAGTTTTTTTTTTCTAGAAATGTATAGTATACATGTCACAAGTGTAAACGCGGTATTAGGTAATCTTCCCCTGCAATATTTAGCCAGCACGCGGCGCCGCAAGGGTTCACTGACATTTAAAAAGTTGTGCGGAATTTTGTTTTAAATGAATGAACATGATGTTATAGGACTTTGACTAATGGGTTGTTGGTCAACTATGTGAGGTGGCTAGCTGGTCGCTCTCTCACTCTCTACACACACAAACACACACAGAAACACGGACACACATTTACTCATATATAGCCTATACATCGCATACTTATACAGCCTATATACAATTAACACACACACATATATAGGCTTTATATATATATATATATATATATATATACATATGAATAAAGATATATATATATATATATATATATATATATATATATATATATATATATATATATATATATATATATATATATATATTTTTTTTTTTTACCGGTTTATATATACATATGTATCAGCCCATTCTTTATATATATATATATATATATATATATATATATATATATATATATATATATATATATATATATATATATATTTACCGGTTTATATATACATATGTATCAGCCCATTCTTTATATATATATATATATATATATATATATATATATATATATATATATATATATATATATATATATATATATATATGTGTGTGTGTGTGTGTGTGTGTTTTATATCCAAGATTTCATCTACGAAGTCTGCCCTAATAAAGTTTGTTAAAAGTTTTAAGTTAATAACTGAGTGACTAATGGCTAGTTTTTTTTTTTAGTGTTGTGTTTTCACACTTTCGAGAAGTATCGATTCGAGCATTAGATTTAGTGTCTCGCCTAGGATTAACGCTGGGACAGAGATAGTAACAGACCAGAGACAGGAAACGATAACCTACACGACCTACAACACCTGTTAAATACACCTGTAGATAACTCACCTTACCTATCCGCGGAGATATCCTGTGACCATTTATCCCGTAAAATATCCTGAGACAAGCTATCCCGTAAATATCCTGACATGTAAGGCCAAAATAGAAATCTCAAAGATAAAACAGTTTGAGTTTGTTGTTTTCAATCTGATTAAACCACGCCCGTTTGGGAAATTCATTGCACAAGGCCCACGACCTATAATTTGTTACACCTTATCGAACCTGACCCAACTTCTGAATCTTGACGCGGACTAACTAACTACACACACACACACATACACATGCACGCACGCACACACACCCACATGCACACACACACACACGCACACACGCACACACGCGCGCACACAATTTGTCAACAATCCATTTAACGTTTTATCAATGCTTTAGATTTCTTATCAAACTGGCCCAAACACAAGTGCACTTGGCCTAAGACCGACAATGATGAACGCAGAGCCTGACGATGGGTTTTTTTGGTAGTTGATTAAAACAGGTACACAGTGGGTTTTACAGGACTGACCAGATTATTGTGTACAACTGGATTGACCAATGAACGAACCTTATCCATCCCACAACAAGCTAATTGGACTAGATAAAGATTTAAAAAAAAATCACATGGTGTTGATTAATCACAGTGATGGTAGCACACCCACACTTTAATGATAGCACACACACTCTCACAAATACATTGTGTTTATTACACACACTGGTGAAAGCACACACACACACACACACTCTAACGATAGCACACACACCACACAATCTCTCACACACCCTGTATAGATTACACACAGTGATGTAGCACTCACACAAACACACACACTCTAACTATAGCACACACACTTACACGCCCTGTGTTGATTACACAGAGTGATGGTAACACACACACACATACTGTATTGGCTACACACACTCTAACGAGAGCACACACTCACTGATAACGTTATCGATGGGCGACCCGTGTTTATCAGGTCAAATATGACGGGCGTATCCTTATGGACTGCACTACAATTTAACTCAAGCGGTGCGGGTATATATATATATGTATGTGTGTTTGTGTGGGGGTGGGGTGCTGTCGATTTCCGATCTCCCTCCTCCTATACTTTGAAGTTAAGTATTTTGAAATACTTATAACAATCAACAAAAGCGAACTTGATAACCAATACGGTCTTAAATGTATTTTAACTTTTATTTGAGTCAGTTGGTACTCTATTAATCAGTGGTTCTTAACCTGGCTTCGAACGAACCCCAGGGTTTCGGTGAGTCAGTCTCAAGGGTTCGGTCAAGACACACATCCAACTTAAATGATTCACGATCGGATTTCGTCACTTACGGAGAATAGAACTATTAAGAAAGGTTCTGTGAATACTATCTTATATATGAAACTTGTGGGGTCCGGTGCCACCTAAAAGGTTAAGAACCACTCCTCTAGATAATCCAAATACGACCATAGAGAAATAAGGTTGACATCTTTAAAAACAAATCATGGGGGTGTTACCCAGAACTCTATGAGTTGGGGAATGGACACAGCACCCGTACATTCATTTCTTTAGGTACTCGTTTAATTTCGTGAGATCAGAAGCAACATTTTATTTATTGTACATTAATTTCTTTAATTGAAACAATTATATTTTGTTATTTTATTTATTAAATTATGGACGGCGTGGCGTAGGAGTAGAGAGCCAGACAGCTAATATGAAAGTCTCGAGTACGAATCCGGGTTCAAGTCTGTAGAATGTTACCTGGGTCCACTCAGCTCTGATGGGTACCTAATTAACGTTAGGGCTAACAAAGACGGCTGGGCATAGTGCTGATCACATTATCCCTCCAGAAGCCGAGATCTCTGAAACAGATGAACTCTACTTCATCTACTCCATGTGTCTTGGGCACCAACGGGAAATGTTGATGACAGAGGCGTATCCAGGTTTTCGTTGTAGGGGGAGCGAAAGGAGCAAAAAAAGGCGCCAAATTTTTTACACGTTCTATATACGTGTATTATATATATATATATATATATATATATATATATATATATATATATATATATATATATATATATATATATATATATATATATATATATATATATATATATACATATATATATATATATATATATATATATATATATATATATATATATATATATATATATATATATATATATATATATATATAATTACTAGCTGTAAGTCATTACGCTATGATGTAAAATAAATTGAAAGTAGCACTCTGAAGAAATAAGAAAAAACACACAATGTAGGCCGACAAAACAAAAATTGTATCAATCTAAACAAAATATATATATATATACACACTACAACCCAAAACAATTAACGTAACACAATCTGTTTTGTAATTCTTTAAAAATAAATTCTTACATAATAATAATTCCTGGGAAATTATTTAAGACAAGTGAAATAGGGGAAATAATCACTCTCTTAATATAAATATGAATATATATCTACACATTTAATTATAAATGTCAAAACAAATAAATAATTACTTCAGATTATAATGAAATTGTTTAACACTATTCGTGTTTATAAAATGTTTTTGTCTATAATCAGAATTTAATATATCGTCATCATAAATGCTAAAGTATTACAGCATAATGAAAGTTTTTAAAATCAGAGTTGGTATAAAATCATGCTTTCCGATTTAATAGATAAACATTCGGAATAACAGCCTACGTTTAATTTAATTTCGTTCTTTTAGTTCAATTATATATTTTAATTAACTACTGCTTCGTTGTGTTCTTAAAGATCATTTTTAACATAGTGATAGGTATGGGTTAGATCACTGTATTGATCACACAACTTTTTACCGGTAATTGCAAAAACAATATTCACAAAGCTAATATTCTGGCGGCATGGTGCTTTGGTACATCATTACCCGTTTTTCTACATGTACTTAACAGATCAGTTCGGGGTGGGTTGGGGGGGGGATTCAACTTTATTCACCACTGTCCGTTCACTTTAGGTCAATTATCCAACCCGGTGATACCTAGCTGTGACATTAATGTCGCTCTACACATTTGTGGTGGTGAGGGGGGGGGGGGGGAGGAGGAGGGGAGATAACCAACTCAGAGTGAACATAGCGTCAGTTTTTAGATGACTGTTCTAAACATACATATATATTACACAAATATATATTACACAAATATATATTACAGAAATAGATTTAAATAAGTAGCAGTGGTATTATGACAATATTTTTTTTACAGAAGGGTCCATGGGGGTGGGGGGTTGTAACTGTTTCATATAATTTGTAATCGTAATCACTATTGCCCAAACTGTAAGAATACTACTACTTCATCGTGATGACGTCAAAATTTCCCCACCACTGCGCAGTTTGCTCATAAGTTAATTTAAATAGAGGTGCCACATCAGTTGTATTTGTTTCTGTATTGTAATTTTTTAAAAATTAATCACACGATTCAAACTGTATATATAAAGTAATTATGTGTGAAGTTTTATGTATAACATTTTCTAATTCAATTATTCGTAAGCAAATACATTATACAGTTGCTTTAACTTAACACCCCTCTTGCCAAGTGGTACTACCGTGGAGGTTTTTTACTTTCTCGTATATACGAAGTATAGAGAAAGTCTTGTAATCGTGCAAAAAAAAAAATCGAGATTTTTGCAAATCTCGACGTTTTACATCTCACTGATACGGAAAAACATAATTTTGCAATCTTGTCCGTATGTCTGTGTGTCCGTGTGTGTGTGTGTGTGTGTGTGTGTGTGTGTGTGTGTGTGTGTGTGTGTGTGTGTGTGTCCGTGTGTAAACACGATAACTTGAGTACCGTTACAGCTAGGTTGATGAAATTTCATATACAAGTATTATATCAAAATCGTAGATCCGTATCAACTTTTGAGCGATTTCGGATAACCGGAAGTGGTACTTTTTCTACTTTGAATTTTTCAAAAGCCTATAACTTGAGTACTATTTCAGATAGATAAATGAAATTTCACATGTAAGTAAAAGATCTAATTCTCTACCTTCTGTTAAATTTTGAGTAATTTCCGTTGACCGGAAGTAGTAC